>NC_050589.1:4854204-4899204 GCF_013368585.1 Megalops cyprinoides | reverse complement strand
CAGGTGTGCACTCCTCAATATTTGATACCTGCAAACGTTGTTGTCCTCTCTGCCACATGAGGTACAGTGCATCCAGTTCTACACAAAAATCCTGGTTAACCCATTTTACTGCTTATTGCCAGTGTCTGAGCATCCATTACCTCTCTTTGAGGCCTGGCTGTTTCAGTTATTTATTTATTAAGTGTGAAGGGCAAGATGGAAATCCTTTTATAGAGGGGTTTGTTTTCGAGTTAAGAGTTACTCAGAGGTCTTGTTCTTGGTTTGCCTCAGAGCTCTTTGCTTTAAATTTCAAGTGAATCTTGTGAGCGAGCCCCACATGTATTGCGTTTCATGTAGCCAGCCTTGTGGATTGCAGCAATCTCTTCCCAAAGGGTTGTGTCAGTGTTTCATTTTAAGCCAGACCTCCATTCGGATGCACGGCACTGTATTTTTTTTTCACGCCGGTGCTAAAATGGATTTTTCCTCAATGACTTTAAATTCCAAGGTTAAATGACGTGTGAAGCATTTCCAGCAGGCACGCTTGAGTTTCATCAACATGCCGCTGTGCATTGTGGGCCGTGATCAGAGAGGCTAGCAGCACTGAAAGCATTGAATATGGATCCGGGAGGGCGTGCTACTGGCGTTGTATTGCATGCAGCGCTCTTCCTAAGCCCGCAGGGGCTTTGCTGCGGACACTGTTGTCATGCTTTGCCTGACCGTTGAGGCTTTTTGCAGGATCGTTGCAGACCTGCAGACCATTCCTCACAGTTCATGGTGAGTGCAACGGCCTTCCGGTTGGGGAAGAACACAGGTGGATTGCCTTTCATCAGTTTCCTTGTGGACAGGAGCATCCTGACCCAGCGCTGCTTGAGCTGGGCTTTGCGCTGCATCACAGAACTTTGCTCTTGCCTGCCTTTAGCTTTGAACACTGGCAGGAAGGAGGATTCCCGGGTAGACATTAAGCATCCTTTCATACTGGCATACAGACACTGGGTGGACTCAGTCTTGATACTGACCTGGGATCAGTTTTGGCCTGGCGTCAGGCCCGCAATGACTTCATTTACTTCTACAGGTCTTGACAGTGTAATTATGCTGATATTACACATGTTGTTGTCTGTCTGAGCTGCATAAGCACATCTTGTATAGTTATCAGTTGCATAGTGGAAGATAAGCAGGCCAGACAAAATCATTGGAATAAATTATAGTTAAGGTCGTTGATTTTGAGTTAGTTTTGACATTTGTCTCTTTGCATGACACTAATTGGATCAATTCTATGGTTCTTTCAGAAGAAAGATTGCGCTGACATATTCATGACACAAATGCAGATTTTGGACTTCAGTGTCCATGCTCGAAACTACCTTGAAGTGAGTCAGTGCAGAATACAGGTCTTGAGTTGATGAAAATACATTTAGTTCCAGTTTTGTCTGTCAATGACTGCCAGGAATAGCAGAAATGTTTCACTGAATACTTCTCTTTCTATTTCATTTTTATTGTGTCAGCAGTGGGGCACAGTTGGAAAGAGCGTACCTCGTAATGCAAAGGTTGCGTTTTCAATTCTGAGATGGAGCATTGCTGTTGTACCCTTGAGCAAGGTAGTTAACCTGCACAGCCTGAGTAAATATTGCCTGTATAAAAGGATGATATATATTCCATGTAAGGTGCTCTGGAACAGGGACTCTGTTAGGCACATATAAATACTGCAAAATAATGTTGTCCATTTAAAATGATGGATATTTTCACACTTTAGCACATGGCTGTGGCATTGTTCTGTATATCACCTAATGTTGGTAATCCATCTTCCCTTAATCATCAGCTAATTGAGCAGTAACAAGCAATACTGGTTGGAGTAGGTATTAAATCAAGAAAATGGTTGTCCTTCATGATCCTCTGGTATTTTTGATATCAGACGTGAGGATAGGAGGGGACTTTGAGAAATGTATTTACCAAATCGAAGCTTATTTAAGTTGCAGCAGTTGCATCTGAGAATTGCTGAACAGCTGTTGCAAAGCCGCTGTAAGTGGACTGAATTAATTGAGAGCAGGAGAGAGGCGAGAGCATTATTAATGTCTGTGTTTTTGTGCTCACTTCATCAAGGTTTAGCTGTCACCTGTTGGGTGGAATCTGCTGTAATTAGTGGGACATGTTTCCAACATGTGAAGCCAGAGGAGTGTTTGACCATGTAGTTGAACCCTCTTTTGTTTTTATTTGCTACATTGTGTTCCCTTTTTAAGATAAACGCATTTTCATTTTTTAAACAGCACAGACAGGGGTTGCAAACAAATGGTTCAAAGAAAAAAAAAGGAAAGGAAAGGGTGTTTTAATGGTCATAACCTTTCAGCCTGTTTTGGCCGGAACTGTAATGTAGCATGCCAGATTGGCATAGCTCGAGATTGCCAACCTCACCTTTGACCCCACATGTGTTCCAGGAAACTGTTTACCCCTTGGTTTGCTGTAGATAGCCCTCCTGGCAGATGTCATACATATTTGGCATGCAGAGAAGAAAGGAAATCTTATAATGTATTTGTGTATTTCCTTATTCTTCATCATAACATAGGTGACTGTCGTGTTTTCCCACGCTGCATTTCATTTCCTTTCCTGCAGGCTGTAGCTTCATGTGGATTAATTCAGGCAAAAAATGACACATTTTCACGAGCACAATATAATAATAAGTTCAATTCAGTTGCAAACAAGTACATTATTATAAGAAACACATAAAGAAACACATATTTGGCTTGACATACACCGTGCGGTTTATGTCATGGAATCCATGGATACCATCTATAGTCAAATTAAGTTTGTCAATTCATCAGACATGTTTGGTTGAAATCTGTTGCGCATTTCATGTGTAGAAAGAAGGTAAGCAGATGTTACATTCTTTATTTACCTAGCAGATGTCCTTATCCGGGGTGACTGACAGTGGTAACATTCTACATATTATCCACATTTCGTATTATGGCCAGATATTCACTGGAAAGGTTCAGATAACTGAATGAGCAACCCTTTGCACAACCTGTCTTGGATGACTAATAAATATGATCGTGATAACCTGTTATATGAACTGTAGGTGTGTGTGTGTGTGTGTGTGTGTGTGTGTGTGTGTGTGTGTGTGTGCATGTTTATGTGTACTTAAAGATTTGAGTTTGGTCTTTGGTCAACATTGCTGATAAAAAGTCTTTGTTTTGAGCAGGGAGGCTCTGCTCTGACTGTGCTGGTGTTTGGAAACTGCTTGCACAACCTCCATGGCATTGCAACATTAGCAGTTTGAATATAAGAGGGAAATCTTTCTGCTTCATGCTGCAAAAAAGGGTGCAGCCAACTGGCGCCAGGGTTTATGGTGCCAAAGGTGGCATTTCTTTTTGTTCATGCCTACGTCCATCTGTGTGTGTGTGTGTGTGTGTGTGTGTGAGAGAGTAGGTGCCTGTGTGCCTCTGAATTTGTGAGTGGGTTTATGTGTGTGACAGCCTGTATCAAGCGCCAATCCTTCTTTTCTTTGTTTCTCTTTGCTGCCAAATTGATACTTTTTTTTCTGACAAATTGCCCTCATCTGAAATTCTCAGCAAGAACGCGTTTTGGGGCTGTTTGCAGTCCTTCCTGAGGTAAACTCCGCCAGTCCAAAGCTGAGGTCTGTCAAACCCCCTCACCCATCATACACAGATGCTCCAAGTTAGTTTGGAAGAGTTTTAGTTCTTTAGCCTTGCAGAGAACTGTGTTACCTTCTGTACCCAGCTCTCTGCGTTGGTGTCACCCCGCTATCCCTGTTTCCTCTCCTTTCTATTTAAAGCGCCTTCTTCACAGCTACCTCCCTCACTCGATGGGAAGGCTTCTGTCACCCTTGTCTCTGTGAAAACACCATCGCGTCCGCTATGTTTTTTTTTTTTTTTTTCTTGCACTGTTTTTTAACTTTCCTGACAAGGCGCCTGTCGTTACCTAATCAACAAAAGTGATGAAAAGCCCACATTAGTGCATCTCGCCGCCTTCTGGAATGCAAGGCTTTTAAACACTTGCATGAAAAACGGCAAATGTGTTCTCTCTAAAAATAAACAGTGAAACACCGCAAACCCACCTGACTGTGGAGAATGTGTTGCCTGTCAGGTCTGAGCACGTATCTCAAGTAAGCAAAGGTTTCTGTGCTGCAGTCTGTTGTGAAGGGGATAGCTGATAAGCTGACAGCAGGTCAGGATTTTTGGGCTTCCAGAATACCAGGCGTGTTTGGAAGTTCTCTCCTCCTTATCTTTCATGTGCCGTTAATGCCTGAAGGGATTACCTTTATGTCTGTATCTCAAGTGGTTTCCTGGCTGTCTCAGTGTATCTTCACCACTGTAAAAGTCTCTCCGGGAGCTGTGTTGGCATTCCTACTGCAGGGGTTAAACTCCTATCAATAACAGGCTGTTCATGTGGTCCATTTTGGTCCAGGTTGTTGAATCCACTGTGGTGACCTCAATAAGCATGTGGGAAGAGGGCACGGGAGTCACTGTTTGGTCACAAGGAGGAAATTAGAAAAGATAAAATGGGAGGGAGTCTGAAAAACTACATTCCCAGCCCCCACCCATTGGATAAGTGTCATTATGTTCAGTCTTCTAAAAATAGCTCCTGTACCCTCAATTTAGAAAGACATATGTTAACACTGGCTCCCGACTGAGAGGTTGTCGCAGTATCAAAGTCCAGGTGTGCCATCTAGTGGGAGGTTTCTAGCATTGCAGCCCACTGACCCCCCCCCCAAGATCTCGGCTCTCCTCCGTTCTGCAGGAGCGCATAAGCAAACCCGCTACCGTGCATGAGCACGGCTAAATAAATCAGTTTAACAAAGAAACGGAGCTGGCATCCTGAGAGGCCGTTTCTCCACAGCTCAGGAAAGGGGGGGGTGAAAAAAAGAGAAGAAATTCCCTCAGCACGGGGGGTTGGCTGGGGAAGGGGGGGGGAGGACTGAGCATGCTCGGAGCGGGGACCGGAGCTGGAGAAATGTCTGCCTGTTAGACGGCCGCTGAGAGGCAGCTCGGGAAGGGGAGGACAGGCAGCGAAGCGCGTGAGGAGAGCGCTCGTGTGAGGATGAGAGCACGGCTGTGAGCGGTGAACCAGGCGCTGCCCCGACGCCCGAGTGATGCTGCTCACCCTTCTCTTCTATCTGCGCCTGAAAGGTACTGCCTTCTCCATTTCCGCTGCGTGTTGTAGAGGGAACGGCGGGCTCCGGAGACAGGTGATTTTTGTTCCCCCCCCCCGACCCACCCACCCCGTGCGGTCGCGCACGCAGTGCATGGTGCTAGTTTGGCAGAGTGCGTTGTATAGCGTTTCCCCCCTGTATTGTTCTGCTCCGGAGCTGGGTTTGCGCCCGTTCCGAACAGGCATAGTTTCCTAAGCATCTTTTCAGGTCTTAAGCTGGGAGTGAGGGACCGCTCACTGCTGCTGTATATACTGCTCTCCCGAGACTTGCATTTGTTGGACTGTTGTAGGGCAATTAAATCAGAGCTCACTATTCTTTCCTTTGTGACAATGTCAAGACGGGAGCAATGCAAATGAATTGTATTTTTACTTGTGTATATATATATCATTTTATTGCAGCATCAGTTGTCAGCTTAGCTAAGTTGTTCAGTATGGGGCGAGTCATACTGTACTTAAAGGCATGAAAGGAGCAACGTATGGATCATTGCCTGGTGCGATGGATTTCTGTGTTCAGACCTGTGTCTGTGAGAGTGAGTGACGCATTGGGGTCGCGGTCTCTAAATAGTGATCCTTTTTTATGTTTTTGACAATGGTGGACAGGACTGGCTCTCCATAACTGTCTGGTGGCTAGCTGTCTGCACATTTGAGAGATGCTTTCTGGCTTTTCCTGTCCTGTGTGGACAATTTTACCATTGCGGAACTTACAGATATGGATGCATCGTGTTACTACCATTTAGACTCTGTGCCGTTCTGTGTGGGTGTGTGGGTGCGTATGTTTAATTGTGATGTGCCTGTTTGAAATCATCTTTTGAAGTTTTCCCCTGAAATGTGGATGTTATCTGGGTCATCCTCATATTTCTTTTATGTATGCACATATTACGCTTCCTACAGTTTTAGGGGTACAGGCTTGAACAGCTCAAGATCGCTCTGTTTTATCGCTATTGATGAAGTGTTTCCTCAGGGCCAACCGGCTTGAGCTGAGCTTGTTTGTTACAGATCAAAGTGTGCCCTCAATCTGACGAGGTAATTAACATCCACCAGTACCATGGCTGCTCCTTTGGCAGCTGTCTTTGTTACTTCTTAAACAAATTCTTTTCGTCCACTTCCATGCAGCTCTCTGAGGAAGCATCACCCTTTTGTGCCACACCTCTTTGTCATGGATTTTTTTTTCTTCCGGTGATCACCTCGAACACAGACACTCTTATACTTCTTGAAGACTTTCGCCAGACTCCGTTTCAGAGAAAGCAGTCTAGCAGTCAGACTTTGGTTTAATGGTGATGATGAACAAAGTAAATTTATGCTCTCATGAATACTTTTTATGTATGTACTGTTGCTTCTGGTGCATATCTGATCACAGAGAATATTAGCTCTCTCCCCTTTCTGAGCGGGGACGGATTTGGACCAAGTTGAGCAGCTTGGCATTAGGTCCCTGAGTTCTGTTGCCAGTGGTTGTGATTGTCCAAGCAGTGGCTCATGTATATGCCCCAATCTCATATGCCTCGCACGGAAATCTGACATCTCGTCTCAGTTTGACGGAACAGGAAATCAAATGAGGGCAATGGGATTAACTTATCGGGGAGCACAGAATGAGGTCGATGGAAGTCATTAAATTGATTTACAAATGCAGGCCAGACCAAACGGCAGGCAGCAACAAAAGGGAGTTGTTTAACACTTCTTCATTGCCCAGGTACAGATAATTGTATAGTTTTTTTTTTTAATTAGGACACACAGTGTAGCTATCTAATGAGGGCAGAGGATATGACTTTCTCAGTGCATTTCCTGGAAGTGTAATAGATCAATCCCAGAATCCCCTGCTGGGAAGTGTGTTCCTGTCTGTTTATGCCTGAAGCCAGACCGTCAGCGGGGCTGTTTTCCGGTTTTGGCCCTCCGCTTTCACTGCTTCCCAACCTGCTTTTCTCACAAAATCACAAAGGGAAGGAAGCACAGAGCTACGCCCTCTCTGGAACTGTATCCCCCCCCCCCCCCCCCCCCCCCCGTTGGTTATGTAAGCCCAGAGCATGCAGGCTGCCCCATGGTGCTCGCTCCATGCTGGAGTGTGAAGAGGCTTGTGTCTTCCCACACTGGACACGGGTTGGATGTTGACAAGAGCATCTGTGGATCGGTGGCAGGAACTGCTCCTATCTGCCCGTCTGTGTTGGAGAGAGACTTTCAAGGTCAAAACTAACATTTTAACTCACTATTTTAATGCTGGAACTGTATCCGAAGCCAGCTTTCCTACCCAAATGTTGTCCGAGCCTCCTCCCCAAAGTCCTTTCTGTATCTGATCAAGTTTAATTGAAGGTGAATAGACTGCCCGTCAATGCGCAGTCTCTCGCGCGTCAAGTCCTCCTCTTGTGAATGCATTGGGAAATCATTCCTCATTCATTATCAGACTGTGTTAATCATCGAGGAGAGAGAGAGGTGTGAAGGCTGCGTGCTCAGTGGCCTGACAGAGACCTTCTGCAGCTTGACTGCTCTTGAAAGCAGAAAGAGGTGGGCTTGCCTTCCATGCGACCAGGAGAACAGGACTAACATCTCATTGATCATTCCAACCATACGCGCTAATTAAGGACAGTAATTACATAAGACGCTGTGGTTCCTTAAAGCAAAGAAACCCGCTAATTAATTTCTACTGGAGTCACATGGCAGTGCACACTCTGTAGGAGATGTGGGAAGATGACCCAAAAAAAAAAAAAAGTTATCTTAAAGTTTGTAATGGTGCCATACGGTCATGCCCGGGGCTGTCCCTGTTACAGTTCTTTCATCAAAGAACAGAACAGAGCTGGAAAAGGGAAATGTGATTAGACATGAACTGTCATCCTCCGCTCAGAACACAGGAAGCAGTCCTGATTATGGAGTGCAGCACGGCAGTAAGGCATGATTGGACTTGCAGTCAGGAGGTTGCTGGTTCAGATCTTAGGTGGAACAAAGTATATCAGCTTCTTTAGTGAAGGTCCAGCTGTATAATTGGATAGTATGCATAGTGTTTTTGTCACCCTGAATAAGGGTGTATAGTAAGGAATTCATGGTAATAATAATTTATGAATGAGGTTAGAAATGTCCGTGGCATGACATCCAGGAAGGAGGCTCTTTATTCAAAACATTTTGTTTTGTTCAGTTCTTTATTTAGTCTGATGTACCTTGTGGTTCAGTCAGTAGGGATTGCTGTGGTTTGGAGGAGAATCAGAAGCACGTTCACCTAGCCTATTTCCCTTACTTTTCTAGTCCAGATACACTGCAGCAACAGCCAGTCCTGAAAAGATCACAGCAGAACTTCTGACATCATTATTGGTGGGGTTTTGAAATGAGACATGACCTAATCATTTGTCCTCAGTGGGTGTTGGCCTCGGGTTATCACCATGGAAACCTGAACAGTCCTCTGATGTGACTTGAGCTTTTTTAATCCTCTTACGGTCATCACAGGCTGCTACAGAATTATTGTTCATTTCTTTGGCTTGGTCTTAAATTCTGCGGATGATGAGTGCCATTAAAGAGCGAAAAGGCTTTGTCAGCTTATCTCACAGATGCAAAACTCTGTGGCTGTGATGGTTCTTCTGCTTCCCTGAGGGACTGAAACCTCACAGAACTGACAGCCATGGACATTTCAATGTTAGACTCGATCGCAAATCATATCCATCATGCTGGTAGCCTTGCAGGATTTCTTTGATACCAGCAAGTCAGGGAGAGTGGAATACCTCCGCATTGAAGGATTGACTGGATTGGTCGGTTAGTCTTCTTCAACCTCCAGGGAGGCGAAGTCAGAATCAGCGGGCTCTGTGTGTGTGCTGCAAATGCCAGGGAGCTAGAGCGGGGTAGGTCACGGTGTTCTGACCCCAGACCTGTTATGACTTGCACTGTAGCAACACTGCACCCTAGACACACTGACTCAGGATCAGCACTGTCACCAACATCATCTAGCAAGTTTGCAGCATGCAATAGCAAGGCAGTCCCCAGCCGCCAAGATCTGTCCGGTCGCTATGCAGCGCGGCCTCCGGTGTCGAGAGTCGCGCCGATCTGTCGAGCACCCCCTCCAAAAACCGTACTTTCAGCTGGTGAAAGGGGCGGCTTGTCATGCCACGTTCCGATTGGCTGACTCATCAGCTCACAGGGATGTGTTGACCGGGGTCCAGGGGAACCCACACGCTTCATGTGCGTTACAGTGATATTCTTTCGCCCACGTGAAAGCCTGTTACATCACTGCAGCCTTGCAGTCTCTGCAGGAGCTGGGGAGGGCAGGGAACGAGCTGTTGCCGTTTTTGTGATGTCCTCAGGCCCTCAAAATCAAATGCATGCTCTCACGCTCCTTAGTATGCCATTTCTGTTTTGCTCTTTCATATCTCAGTGAATTGTGAGACGCCTATTCTATGCAAAATTTCTACTGTCAAGATGAGCACTGTTAAATTAGGAATTACTCGATTTTACCTTCAGAGTTGCGTGCGCTAAGCAACGGAAATGAACTGGCCTGTTTGCTCAGTTGAAGTGTAAAATATTTCTCAATTAACTTTTTAATTTAAGGGTTTTCAGCGAGAACAAAGGCACATTTCCAAACTTGTCCGAGTCCCTGAAGGCTACAACATGGATTCCTTTCATATTAATCTGCAGTAACTTGATATTTCTCAATGAAAAAAATACTGAAACTTTTTCCCCAACCCCTTTAAAATCTAATAGGAATTATCAACTGTAACTTATATGACAATAACTTCAAAAAAGGTCCAGTAGCTGCAGGAACATCTTCGCTTCAGTCTGTATTTTTGGTGCTAAAAGCCAGCTGCGGGGTATATTACACGTAGTGATTCCTTTACCCAAATCATATTCTTATGATCATGTTTTGAAGATCTGTTGTCTATATTGTTTCACATAATCCACTTTCACTGTAGCCTGCTCTGACAAATCCTACTTTAAGGTTTCCTAATCCAACTCTCACAATGAGCACAAATCGCTTCAAGTGGACATTTATTGGTTTGCTTTTCGGCTTAAATTCCAGTGCGTTGCACTGGATATTTGCCCATACACAGGCCCTATCCCACAATCCCTCACTGCAGATCCTCTCCCACACTGTCTCCATGCTCCCAGCAGGGGTTCGCCTGACGTGGGAGTGGTGTTGTGTTTATCATCTTCCTGCAAGCTGGCGCAACAATGTATGGAAGTGACTCAGTCCTGCGCAAACGTCCTGCCCCCAAAAAGTTTGAACTTTCTGGTGCTCTAGAAAATAAGCGGCTTTGTAGTCCGGCGGGTCCTCTCCGACAACTGCAGGACCTTCAGCCGCAGTGCCCTGTCTCTCCGGAATTAAAGATGGCTGGATTTTTTGCGTTGCTCCACGACTCCTCAGGTGCAGTATTCTTGCGTCTTGCCGAAAGCGACGCCATCTTGAATGTGTCTCTCTGCCCTCCCACCGCACACCCCCCCTCTGCGTGCCTTTCCTTTGTCAGCTCTGAGCTGAGAAAATGGGGCGTTGCAACACTAATTCTGCCCAGGGGATTGTGGTTGGAGGTCAGCATTTTCGCTGCGTAATGTTACAGGGGAACGGTGAGTGGTACGTGGCAAGCCAGGCCTTAATGCCTTCAGTCTTTGCTCACACCAAAGTTGCTGTTGAATTATGTTGGTACAGTACGTGGGCTGTTTCCGGCTGTGTTCTGAAGTCCTCTGGGCTGTCTGTGTGGAAGTGACATGTGGCTGTGTTTCTGTTACTGTGTGTAATGTTTCTCATGCAACACGACTCTCATGGCAACAGTTTATGATGGGAGCACCTTCCCTGAGACTCCGCTGACTCGGCTGGATTTTGAATGCACAGATTTTCGGGGTTTTCTGCCTTTTTAAAAACATCACCAATAACAAACATTGCATTTGTCACAGATTAGCAGCCTGACTTGCTAAGACTGGAACTCTGGGGCAGTTTGGAAAGAGGGCACATTGCTGTTACACAGGGGTGAAGCAGTGTCTGGAGGACTGGGGATAGAGACCAATGGGGGCTAGCGGTCTGGCGTAAAGTTAAGTTACACGGCTTGTAACCCAAATGTTGTTGGTTTGATTCCCATGTGCGGGGCTGCCATACTTTTTAGTAAGGCCTTCAAGCCCAATAGCTTTGGTAAATGTAAATAAGGGCCTCTGCTAGGCAAATACATTTAAAAAGATAGAGCTCTTCAGTCTGTACACGGAGACCCCCCTTCTGTGTGCACAAAGACTCTGTGCTGTTGATCAGAGGATGGACAGAAATGATGGCATTCACCTACCAACTGAGGACCTACAAAGGCTCATTCGTCCTCTTGTTCCCACCCCACTCACCTCGTTGTTGACTCTAGAGCCCTTTACTGCATCTCTCAGCCGCAACACATTACGTAACTTGATATGTATTAGATGGCTGCCAGTATATTTCTCAAAAAATGACACAAAATGAAGTCATTCTACCCTTCAACCACAAGAGCTAACGTCATTTTCTCTCTGGTTTCAGTTTTGTGTTTTGTAAAAATGTCGGCCAGATGCTTTGTGAGCCAGGGCTTTGTTTCTGTGGAGGTGGTAGCGTTGGCGCTCGGTGGCCGAGGAAGTGAGCCAGGGGCTGTGTCTAGCCCCGAGGCTAAATCGTTTTATTATTCTTTAAAATCGGGCCCTTCTTCAGTTTTATTTATCTAACCCAGCCCACAAATGTAGGATCTGCTCCAGCCTGAGGGCGTTTTCATCGGTAGGTTAGCGATTTGAATCTGATGGTGCGTGCTTGTGTACGTTGGGAGATCAGTCAGTGTGTAGTGACACCCCTTGTTACCAGAATTCTCAGAGCGTGTTTTCATCATGTGAGCTCCAGGGACACGTGCTGATGGAGGCTTGGGGTTGTGTGGAGGTCATACTTGGTTGTAGCGGCAGGAGAAAGCAGCATCAGCAAGCAGGAAAAAGGAGCATCTTTGTTTAGCCATTGATGCAAGGAAAACATTTGAATGTTATACATCCTTTGCACATTATCGTTATTAGCAGTATTATATTGAACGCCAAAATATTTTTATGCTCGTCTTTTCAAGAAATGGAGCTGAAAATGTCTAATTTCACCCCGCTGGGTGTCTTACTGCCCCCTGAAAAGGAATAATCTGATGCTTTCGGAGGGTTGAAATTTAAAAATTTAACACAGAAAAGAAGACATGATTCATGTTGTGATTCACCCTGCTATTCGCTCCGGTGTTGAGCGTGCCTCTCCAGCACAAAACCCAAACGGCCAGAGTGGATGCGCTGTTTCCGCCTACCTGTAGTGCGACACGGCCATTAGAGTAGGCATGGGAGTAAAGCTCTCACCGACAGAGAAGTGACCATGGGATGCGGGGGAGAGAGATGCATGTGCTCAGTTGCAGCGGTACATGTGCTTGCTTCCTGCCAGCACCATGGAGAGGGAAAAAAATTGAGAGAAATTGGGGTAGCCATGGCAACGGATCCTCTTGATTTGCACCCTCTATTCCCCCGCGGGGGCCAGAAGTTAACAGGATTAGACCGCGATTCAAAAAGATGGCTACCTTGAGGAGCGGAGCCCTTTCCTCTTTAATTAGCTTGTCTTTGCGCACGGAGGAAAAGGAGCCGCTCGTCAAAGGCATTGTGTTTGACTGAGGCAAACACCTCGACAGCCAAACACCCCTCGATTAGCGGAGGGGTGGAGACGAACGCCCGTAATTAATGCTAACGAAGGGTCACTGGCCTTTTTGCTTCAAATGGGGCTTACATGTAAGATGAGACACAAAGCATTCCATGGCAACGGGAGTCCTTTGGACAAATGGCAGTGAAAAGTGGAGCTGTACAAACCAGTCCACAGAGACAACAGAATTAAATGTAGCCGAATTACTGCCAGTTCGGCTTTTATGAGGGACACAGTAAATTACCCTGACTCGGACTTTTAGACTTCTCTCTCAAGTCGAGACTCTTTTTTTTTTGTTCTCACCTGCAATCTGTATTCATATATTTAGATCTTTTGTGTCTTTACTTCAGTGTTTCAGTACTTTAATACAGTTCGCAATGCCTACGGGGGTTTCAGAGGTGGAGCTTTAACTACCAAAGTCTAGTCAGTACAAAAGACGTATGGATGCATAGAGACAATGGGCTCAGTGATTCATCTCCCCAGTCGAAATGGTACAGCTGCTTATTATCTTAGGACTAAAGATCGTTCATCTTATGTGCTACAGTACGCAAGGACTGAAAGGCAGTACTGTAGCGTTACTCACAGAGTGTTCCCTGGTGAAACAAAGCACATCTTCCCACGTCCAGCAGGAGAGCGGTGCTGCGCAGGACTGGGGGAAAAAAATCTCTGTCGATTTAATCACGTGCTCTGCAGGGATGCCTCCATATCGAGGTAGTCTGTTTTCGGATGCCCTCCGTTAACCATCATTAATAACGGCGGAGGACGGCAGAGTCCCCCCCCCATGTGTTTATTTTGTTTCGGGGAAGAGGTGTGGGCGTTGGATACAGGATTCCTTCATTATCGCCGGCCGTCTCCGACGGGCCCGGGTTGCCATGGCAACAGCGGAACGGAGCCCAGCGCGCACGCCTGCCGCACCCCTCAGACTCGGCGGGCCGGGGGGGGGGGGGGGGGGGGGGGATGCGAGTCTGAGGCCTCCGAGGCTGAGTGATTGAATTATAAACTGGAGAAACAGAGTCAGGGCGCCCGCCGCCGCTGTTGCCATGACTCGTTCTCACGACAACGGGCGAAGCCAATTAAAGCTCGTGCCAGGATTAGGGCTCGGCAGGAAGGGGGGAACGGACAGTTCTCTGCCAGCTGTGAGGGTTTTTTTCCCCAGCTTCGGCTACCTGTTCTAAGAGATAAGTCCGACATGGCATTTCACATCGACACAGTTTAGTAGACTGTTGCTTTGCAGGTGACATGTGTATGGTTTACTAAATACATGTCTTTGGTTGTTTGTCAGGTTTTTTCAGCCTAGTTCTACCACCACCTACTCCAAGGACTGTCTCATATGCCTTCCATATTTATTCCAACATTCAAACGGACTTCGTGTCCAGCTTTGTCTTGTTTTTGCCCATTTGCTTTCTTCTGACAGCTATTCAAGTTGAAAAGCAATTTCTTGAAAGAATGCAGTCTTACTGAGGATGGCAATAATGCAAAATGATGATTTGAGCTGTTTGTATGTGCTCCTTTCAGTTAAAGTCAGATGCCATTTAGATATTCTCTCTCTTTAGCTGTTACCCTCAGCTGGTCCAGGGTCCCATCAGTGAGACAGACGTCAGTAATGGCCTGATAAGGGATGTTCCTCACTGGCACTGTTCTCACCCTTTGACTTCTCACAAGTCCCTGATCCCTTCGTCACAGCTCTGTGTAGAGCACCTGCTGTTCATTTGTAACAGATATACGAAGTTCAGGCGGCAGTGTAGCATAGTGGTAAGGAACAGTGCTCATAACCGAAAGGTTGCTGGTTCGATTCCCCGCCGGGGCACTGCTGTTGTACCCGTGGGCAAGGTACTTAACCCAGAATTGTCTCAGTAAATGCCTAGCTGTATAAATGGGAAACGTAAACAATTGCAACCTGCAGTATGTAAGTCGCTCTGGATAAGAACGTCTGCTAAATGACAATAATGTAATGCAATTCTAGCAAAATATCACCGATGCACACTGTTTGTGTCTGAGTCTGTCAGCTCTGTATTTGCACCAATCAGAGGAAGTCACCCAGGAAAATGTTCAATTTGGAACATGCTGTGGGCTGAGTGATTGAATTATAACTGGAGAAAGGAATTGAAGGTCCCTGTGACACTAATGGGTAAAACAGTCCAGGCTTTGCCCCTGGGCTTCATGCATGTGGAAAATGTCAGACTCACTTCAGTGTAATGTTCTGAAGTCAACTTATTTCACAGTGCTCAGCAATAAATACTTTATTTTCTGACAACTGTTTCAGGTTGCTATGCTGTGCATGGAGTGTTACGTCAGCTATGCTTTGTTAGTTGGGTGCAAAGCTTAATTTTTGAGCTAATCAAATTTACTTTTTATTTATTCACAGTGCAAATTAAATTCCTCCCATAGATCAATTCACTCAGCTGGATTCTTTTTTTTCCCTCATTTATTCCACAATAGTTACAGTTCCTCAAGTTTCAATTCCAGCTTAAATTTCAATTCCGGTTCCCGTTTCAGATTCCTTTTTCAGTTACAGTTCCACTTACTGTAAATTCCAATCCATGGGAAGTTTAGGTGAAATACGTAACCTTAAATATGTGAAAGGTTTTCTTTGTTGATTTTTCAATGGCTGTCTATAACATGAACATTTGGATTCCAAACGCTTGTGCGAGTGAGCATGTGTTGTTTACTGTATGTGTGTATGAGTGTGTGTGTGTATGTTTCTCTGTGTATTTGTGCATGTATGGGCGTGTGTATGTTTTATTGCGCATGTATGCGTATGCGCCTTGTGCATGCATGCATGTGGGTATGTGTGTATCCGTGTATGTATTGTGTGTGTGTGTGTGTGTGTGTATGTACATGCGCTGTGTGTGTGCGTGCGTGTGCACGTGTTGTACGTGTGCCCTCTCACACACTGCAGAACAGGGAGCAGGTTGCTTAGAAACTCCCACTGCTTGCAGGGTCCTGAGGTGCTTGCTAGCAGCCCACTCATTAACCTCCCCTCATTTCAGTATTCATTCTGCCTGGCCTTGCATTACACAACCCTGCCTTTATGAAAGACATGGGGAAGCTGATCCCACAGTGTCGGCTGGGGTTGATTGAGTGGTCGGCAGTTTCTGTAAACCGTTTTTTTTTTTTTTTTTTTTAGAATAACCAAAATCTTAGTCAGTCATGTAATCATCAATGCCTTGTCACAAAGCCAAGGGGGGTTTATTTAGCTGTGTTGCAGAAGTGGTTATGTGTATTATTGTCTGTGTTAGACCTCAGGTTAACCCCAAACAAATATTTACAGACAGACAGGTATTGAATGTAAATTCAGAAGAAGAGTAGAGTCAGAGGAAGTTTGACAAATTTTCTTCTTCTGTTCTATGAGATGAATAGGTGTCCTTGTGTCACTCTCAGCTGTGGATACACAATATGTAATTTTTGCATTCTATCTACCCGGGGGGAGAGGACATTTTTGGTAAAAAGACAAATGAAAGGAAGCAGCAACAGACACCTTGTGGATTATTTTTAATGCTTCCCAAAGGACAGTCAAAGGCATAGATGCAGCAAATGATTTAGTATGAAAGTGTTCGTTGGTCAAGTGTCTTCAGGGGTTTTCACACTAGAGCAACAAAACCACATGGATTCAGTTCAGAACAGTTCACTCTCCCAGTCTGAGAGCGAAAGTGTATTGTTGCAGTTACCAAGCTAGACCAACCCCCATTGCAGGATTAAGGTGGTCTGGGCTGAGAATGATGGATATGCATGTGGCATTGCTCATAAAATACACACTGGTAAATGAATTATGCATCTTGCTGTGTAGCTTGCATTTTATAGCCAGCTGTCAGTTTACTTAATACACCTGAATTTTAGCTTGGTATTTACAGTGCGTAGTAATGAAAAGTAATGAAATGAGTAAGCTAACCAGTCATGCAACAGAGAAAGATATGCAACAGCTATAACTGGAAAGTGAAAACTGCAAATCTCTGACAAAGCCATTGATGGTTGTAATTTGATTTAAAAATGATAATTTCATGACAAGCTAAATATCAACTGGACAGCATAAATAATGCTACAAAAGAGCTTTCTGTTTCAAGGTGCCTAAGAGGATCCTTCTTGCAGTGCAGCTAAAGACAATTTAATACGAAATACATTATAATTTTATAAGCTGAAAGCATTAAGCTCATGTTTAGATAACTGCAGCGTCAGCAGCAGTGGCGGGTGCAGTGCTCGAGGTTGGCAGGGGGAGAATATTATCTTTTTTTGCGATGAATATTTTAAACATCCACATCTTTACGGGATTCAAGGGACGACCTCTGCCCACTGCAGGGGCCGGCGCACCAGCCAGGTCACGTGACGTCTCCTGCCAGTGCCCCTGGGAGATGAGGGGGGGAGAGTGAGTAGGAGGGATGGAGGTGCTCGCAGACGGCTCCTCGGTGGCCCGGGCGACTGCGGGCCCACCCCCTCCTTCCGCACCGAAAGGTGCACTCCGTCCCCTCGCATCTGAGCGCTGCGGTGGCGTGACAGGTGGCAAAGCTGAGGTGGCAGATCCGCTGGGCGGTGCCTCTCCCGCCTGTGTTTTTATTTAGCTGAAGGGGCCTGTGCTCTGGGCCGGCCTGTGCCTTTCCGTCGTGGGCAGACTATGACCTGTGGCAGCTGAGTCATATGCATTGTCTCCCTGATTGCCGGATCAAAATCATGTAATCTGATTCCACTGTAGTCTTGTTATGTTGTTTTTCAGGCTGCACTGGTCTAAGTTGTCACGGTGAGCACTTCTGGTCTTCTTTGTTTTTTTTTCCGAAGTCTCCTTTTCTTTTCCTTGAACATTCAGTTGTCAGGTGTTATATATGCTAATTAGCTCATAATCACCAGTGCAGAGTTAATTTGATTCGGCCAGTTTGGTTGATCACCTTAATGCACAGGCAGGATTGGTATCTCTTTAGGGTTTTTGTGTGGTCTCTCCTGAGGATGTTAAAAACTGAATGTCTTTGATCTTACTCTTATTATTACCTATTATTTCCACACTGGGGGGATAAAAGCTTGCTTTAAGTAGTTTAAAGGAGATGTCACAGCATCGGTGTCTTATCTGTGGAAAGTGTTAGAAGTTTATTGATGTGAAGGTGGGGAGTGCATTCTTCTCTCCTGTTGAAAGGTCCTGCTCCTAGATAATGTAATCTCTGCATTGTCAGAGAGCTGCTTTGTCAGGCTGGAACATTGCGAGTAGAGAGACCCTGATGATATGGTATCTGCTGGGTGCGCTCTCTATTGGGGTGACAAAAATACACCTGGGCTTTGTGCCAGCGTCGTCACAGATCCTCATTTGCTACCACTACACAGGGCTATAAATAGCGGACACCTTCCCTGTCTAACCTGCGCTGCGCAGCTCTCAGACATTGGGAAGTAGTACAGTAATGAGATTAGGATCACGTGGGGAGGGAGAGGGAGAGTAACTGAGAGAGAGAGAGGGGAGGGAGAGAGAGAGAAAGAGAGGGAGGGAGGGGGAAGGGGAGACGGAGGGAGAGAAAGGGGAGAGGCAACAAGAGTGCATGCGTGTCTTGCTGGAGTCTGGCATCCTTCTCCACCTCTCTCTGGCCGAGTCTTCAGAGTGCTTGCTGTAGGGGCGAGAACTGCCAGGGCTCTGGCCTCACTTCACCACTTTCTCAGATTTTTGAGGAATATTTGTACCCCCCCACCCCCCCCCATAGTCCTCTTCCTCCGTTCACCTCACCCCAGCCTCTGGGCCCAGCTTTCCGCTATGCTGCTCCTGTACAACTATTTCGTCTCTCTCCTAGAATCGATCTACCGCCGTGGGGCCAGAAGATGGAGGAAGCTGTACAGAGTGAATGGGCACCTTTTCCAGGCCAAGCGGTTTAACAGGGTGAGTACTGTGATGGGAGAGCAGGGGGCAGTTACTTTTTGCTGCACATCGGGGAATGGTAAACAGTATGTGTGTGCATGCTTTGTAAAGGAAGTGTGTGTGTGTGTGTTTGTGTGTGTATGTGTGTATGTGCGGGTGTGTGTGTGTTTGTGTTTGTGTTTGTGTTTGTGTGTGTGTGTGTGTGTGTGTGTGTGTGTGTGTGTGTGTGTGTGTGTGTGTGGGGGGGGGGGGGGGGGGGGGGGTCATGGCACACAAATGATGTGGTGTTGTGTTTTGTAGTATTACCTTAGTAGTATTACTACATGGGTGGATAGCGGATGCAAAATCATTGAGCGGCCAGTCAGACGCCGTCAGAGCGTCAGGATTCTGGTGCATTATTCAGGAGTAGACGACGAGTTTCACGCCTGCTTTCCCCTGGCCTACATTTTCCCCTTCCGTGCCCCGCTCCTCACCACACGCTGCCCTGGAGGAGCGCAGTTTCTGGACCGTTGATTTGGGATGAGGAGGAGGAGAGAGGGGAGCTGACGCTCTTTGTGCTGGGAGCCCTGCCCTGTGTACTGGGCTGGGGTGGGCAGGGTGGGCACGCACAGGGGCTAATGCTGTTACACCCAGCTCCCAAACGCCTGCTGCGGTGCAAGGAAGCATGAGTCAGGGTGTGGGGCTCCAGGATGATGTCTGATGGCTGTGCAGATGGAGCTGGGTCTCATTTTCTCATAAAGTACTGTTTTCCGCGCTTTGAGTGTTTCTTTCACGGACTTCTTCCAAGAGACTCTGGCCATGTAACATGGTGCAAGCCCGCTCGATGCCAGATGAGCTAGTATAATATGGGATTACATGGGATAGTATTATAAGGGATTTGTGTTCTTATTGGTAGCTTACAATATATCAAAAGTATAAGACAACACTGTGAATGTATTTAGCTGTGTACTTTTGTGGGTGTTTGTCATGTTGTATTTTGAGAGTTCCTTAATCCCAGCCCGGGAAAGGAAAGCTTTTGAGGATGCCCTTAAACATTTCCTCAGTACTGGAAAGCTGGTCGTATTTGTTTTGTGTGTGAGACCTCAGCCGTGAGGATGCTGGAGGGAACCGGGGCAGGATGCAGCCGTTGGTGGACTTGTTTCAGGTTGCATCCAGACTGTCTGTCTGGGATGTGGTCTCATTGCCTGTTTCAGACTGAACGGGGGGTTGGAGTATGCATCAGTGTGCTTATTCAGCAGAATCATCAATCAACCACAGATTAATACCAGGTTATTTGTTCCGTAGGATTATATAATCAAATAGCCTATCTCACTAAGGAATGCCTTTTAATATAGTACTTGAGAGTGTTTTTTTAAACAGGACTTTTTGAAATTTTTTTTTTCTCATTTTGTGGTTGAAGATGCCATCCACTTTGTCACCAGCAACGCTCTTGAGTGAGAGATGTTGTCTTAGCTTGATGCTGCCCTCGCTCCTGTTGAAAATGAGCTGCAGTCAGATACGGGCTCAGAATAGTTGCAATAACTCATACTAAGGACCAGTGGAAATGTGTAGAAATGATTTTCTTACTTTCTCGCTTTAATATCAAATTCTGTCAGAATGAGAAAGTAAGAATTTCATTTTTGAGAAACATTGAAAATGCCCCCAAACATAAAAGAAACTGTCTTTCAAGACTCATGAAAGAGAAACACTTCAAAAAAAATGGGCAACATGTAAGAATATAAGAAGATTAACTCTCTATGTACCTTCCTGCTTAATGAATAATAGCTTTATGATGAGAAAACAGTCATGTGAAGATTATTTTTTGAGAAGTTAGATGTGTAGTCTGAAAATGTCTTTCACCATGCACTTGGATGCATTTCCTCAGCAGGTTGATTTTGAAGTTATTATAATGTTATTATATTGTTATATTATGTTGTTAAGTTAACAATAGATTTCCATACTGCCACTGAAGAAAATGGTAATTTATGCTTTCCGAACCTGAAGGCTTTAGTGCTGAAGGGTGTTACAACATTTAAATAGAAAATTGTTTGTTTATCATCATTCTCAATATTTGAAGAATCAACCTCTTACAGATTCTTAAGTAAAGGGTGTAGATGAAAAATAAATGAATGAAAAGTATAATACAAACATCCACTTTTCTCCTGAGCTCATAGTTTAGAAGTGCTATTTCGAAAGCAAATGTGCGGACAACATAGGACTGGCATGTCCATGACTCGATCGCATGGCTCTGTTTCTGGGAGATTTATTTGCAGTGCTGGTACATTATACCCTGTGCTTGACTGATTCACAAACGAGTCAGGAATATTTTTCATCTCTCCCTCTTCCTTCAGTGATGGAAGTTCATGTGAGGTAGCGTAGAAGCCTTCACGCTCTGCTTATGAGATAGAATTGAATGTGTTTAGGAGAAGGGACCACGGATGCGGGGGGGTTTGGTTGGGGTGGGGGGAGGGATCAGTCCTACCCACTGCACACTGATGCCTGCCTGTCCCTCAGTCTCTCTCCCCCCTCTGAAGTGGTACTGTGTCGAGTCAACTGATGTTAAGATCAGCGCTGTAACTTTTTTTTTTCCTCCCCCAGTTACTGCGACAGCAAATAAAAAACAAACACCGCTGTGGAAAAAAGAGCAAATTCAGCTCTGAAAATGCCTGAGAATGCAGTCACTGTCAGGGTCTGTCTGTCGCTGGAATAAAGGAAGACGAGGTCTATTTTTCATCAAGCCTTATCATGTCTTTTTTTCATTTTTTTTTTTATTATCTATTTTTAACAATGTTGCTGTTGCTGTGCTCCTCAGCAGTGCAGGGAAGCAATCAAAGAGGGGTGGGATATGAACCTGTCTATGAGGTATCTTTAGTCGTGACAGTATTTTTTTTCCCAGCATTCCCCTGGCTATGTAGGTGGCCTGAGGGTAGCTGATGACAAGTTAAACACATTTCTGGCTCCAAAATGCCTTGTTTGCTAAAAAAGACCAGAGAGCAGAAATGAATGTGGTGTTAATTAGATGGTGGAGAGGGAACATCGTATGTTGGAATCAGCCTTAAAATGATAATGATTGACTCGCTTCTCTAGTTTAAATGGCCCTGTAGTGTGTGCCTTGTTCATTAGGAGAATGCTAGAATATCTGGTGAAGTGACTGGCAGCAACTTTGAAACCAGTTCATTTAAGGTGCTTTACCAGGGTAGCATTTAAATGTGTTAGTGCTCATTGTTTTGCAAGACCTTTTCGCTCCTGTTCAGTTTTTAATCCCTGTTTATTCGGCAGATTATGTAAGTTTAAGTGCTCCTTATTTTTAGTGTGCATTTCTGAAACATAACTAAAGTCCATTATCAACCTGAGTATGTTAGGTGAACTAATGGTGCACTTTTTAAGAGAGAAATGTTAATTACTGGATTAACACCTGAACCTGAAGCTTTTGCCTCTGCACACTATTAAAGTTTACACATGAAGATAATTATCTGAAACCCTTTTGGTTGCTTAAAAAAATTGCATCTGCAAAATAAAAAAATGGAAATGTCTCCTGCTTAGTTAGCTCCCTGTGCAAGGGGTGCTAAGTGCATGGAGTAGTCTTTGCCCCACATCATTGGATCAGTTAAAAATAGATAAAGAAACATCTGTTGGAGAGTAAATAGAAGGATAAGGGAGGCCAGCTCTGAGTGTGCTGGATTTCAAAATGATTAATTAACCAACTCATTAACAGTCAAACCACCAGCTGTGACCAGCCTGGAGAATTGCATAAGGGAAGAGGGCTAGCCCTTTCCAACGCCTGCATACTGCAGCTTTTGTTTCTTTGAAAAATAACTTCTTTTAGAAATGAAGAAACAGTGTGGACTAGGTAAGACATTTTTAGTGTTTGTGCAGACAGATAAGTCTTGTGTTTAAGTCTAAGTGTTTCTCAGGTATCTAATGGAATATGTTACATCACAGTATTAGTTCCAGCAAATCAAGGTCTCAACACAGTTTTTAAGGATGAAGAGATTTGAGCTCATTGGTTGGGCCAGAATTACATTCTATTTGGACAGAACACCTAGTTGCGCTTAAAATAATATTTACATAGTTGTCCGTTCGACAGTAACTGGTGTCAAATTACAGCTTCACGTAATGTTATGGAGTCGCTTTTGAGATGAAGTTAATGTTATGTAGATACAGCTGAGCTTTGCCCAGTTTTCAGCTCCTTCAGCTGCTGAGACCCACTTGAGTTTTGGGACCGCCGGTGAAAGGTGCTGTGAGGGAACGTTCCTACAGGCTTTTTTTTTTTTCCCGTGTGCGACTCCCACAGAAAGCCTCATTCTGCCTCTGTTCTGTGACTTAAGGTTTGACGTCTCCAAGTTAGTTCCGGAACCTTTAGGCCCACACAGTTCCATTCAGTGCTGTCAGAACAGGGCCACCTTCAGAAGGCTGAGGCACGACAACGCACCCTCCCACCTTCCTGTCCGCATTGTTTCACAACCATACGTGTGTGTGTGTGTGCGTGTGATTGTGTGTGTGTTTGTGTTGTGGGGGTGTCATTGAAGTAGGTTTAAGGAGGAGAGAGGCAGATGTTTGGGCATTGATTCCAAGTGTTAAGCAGACGGGCTGTGCTATGAGTGAAAACAGTCAGGCATGGATTTTACTTGTCATTCTGCTTAATGTCTGATGAGAGATTGTGATTACACAATGGTACGTTATTGATCTGGCACTGCAAAGAGATCAGTGAGGTAGGGGGAGATCACTGATGTCACTGGAATTCAATAGAAACCCTGGGACATCAGAGCAGGAGGAGGAGCAGTAGAAGTTGTAGTTCTGTGGTGTTAGTGGCAGTAGGCAACATAATAGAATTAATACACTGACAATGAGAATGACAATGATATTGATGATACAGTAACAGTGTATCGAAAGCACCCTCGTGCAGTGGAGCATATGCCATACAACAACAGCCTCCTAATGGCAGAACATATTTGTGGCTGAAATGTGAATATATCGAAAGTCTCTCTTTGGAAGGGTGAACCAAGATCTCTTGCTGTTGCTTTGCATTGCATCATCCAGTAGGCTATCCTCAATGTACTGGCCTGCATGTTGCCATTGAGGCTCAGAGAGCAGTCATTTAAGGAGAAAAATGTTTACTCCGAATTCATACACAGACTGGGGTCCCATGGTGCAAAATGCAGTGCAGTGGAAGAGCAATAATAGTTTCATCTTTAACATGTGTTAAATATAACATATATCTATGAAGATGCCTTGCAGAATCTCATGGTTACCAAGTGAGGGAGATTTCTGGTGAGCTGGGCCAGCCAGGCCAGAAAATGGCAACTAAACCCAAAAGGGTGCCCCCCTGTGGTCAGTAGCAGCTGCAACATCTTATTTGGATGTCTTACATCCAAATACTGACAAGGCCATGATTAGCTTCTGCAGTTTACAACTGTGTGCTGTTATTTGGAAGCAAACTGACACATTTAGACAGGGTTCTTGACCTCTGTGAACTCAGTCAGGTGCAATTAATCACACGGGTGAACTCTGGCATACATTAATCTCATGAGTCAGTGTCAGACAAAGCTTTCCTTGAAGTCTTCTATGGGAGAATCGGGAAGAATGATCAGGGATTCATTACGGGCAGCTGCGCCGATGTCATCGCAACATGACTTTTCTGAAATCCATGGGGATCTTTACAGCTGCCCGAGATGAGAGGCTCTGTGGTCGGGGCTGGGCGGACAGCTTATTACTGGGGCCGGATTGACCGAAGCCGTTTCCCAGCATCCACGCGCCGTCCGTCATCGAGATCGATAGTGGCTGCAGCCTCTCCCCTCTCCGCGCCCCTCCTGTGTGCCAGCCGGCTCTTTGTCCCGCAACAGAACGCGGCCAGCGCAGATTGAGGTCAGCTGTCAATCAGCACATCCGGTGGGCAGGGGAAGGATTTGTTCTCTGAACAAACCTCGGCTGTCTGACGCTTTCTGCCCCTCTGCAGATCTTTACGTTTTTAACGGGGCTGAATGGTGAGACTGTGCGGTTAGATAGGGCAGGAGAATGTTGCGTTTGCTCAGGGACTCTGTGTGCTTGTTATTCCGGGCGCGTGCGGAGGGCTACTACACGGCATGTCTCCAGGGGAAAGTTTACAGTCAAAGGGAGCTCTCTGTGGCAGGGACAGCGAGCGGGGCTCCATTCACTTCTCCCTGAGAGCGAGGAGCAGGCCGCTTGTGCCACCATTGTTTTCGGGACTGAGGTTGAGACACGTGTGTGTCACTCTACAGGGGCGAGAGGCGGAACAATGGTCCCTTTGTGCCAGCACGAGGAGAGGTTCGTCCCAGCATTGTGATGTGGCCAGTGTTTACAGGCAGTTTACAGCACATATTTCCATGGCCCATCGCCAAGCCAAGGCCTCAGCGCTTTCTTCATTTCAGCTTGAATGTGTTTCAAGTGCATTTGGCTGCAGCGTCCTTTCCTTTGTGTAACGTTGTACCTTTTTTGTTCTCTTGTGCTTAACATTGCTTAATGTCATTGTTCTGTTGGTGGTATGTACTGCCATATATGTATGAAATACGTACATATCTGCCCCTAAATTTTATTGACATGATATTTCAGTGCTTCAGCTTATGTTGGCCTGAGCTGCCTCTCTGTGGGTGTTTGTGCCATACCTACACGTGGCTATGCTTCGGGGGCAGTGTTTGAAAAGGTGCTGTGCAGAGACACACACACACAACACACATAAACCACACACACACACACACACACACATACACAACACACACATACAAACACAACACACACCACATGAGAAGACGGCTGATGAGGAAGAAGAAGAAGAAGAAGATGAGGAGAAGACCCACATGTATTTTGTTTAGCTCCACACCTTGCAGGCAGGGGGCGATGTTTTCTTTCAAACAGCACCCTTGTGCAAACACAGTTGATCGAGAATGAACACGGCACACTGCAGCCGGCCTACAAAACCTCTGTGATTAATGGACACCATTTGAAGGTCTGGATTTAAATTTCAGGAGCAGCAGCGTGTCAACTTCAGCCGACAACTGAAAGACGTCAGGCGATCAGCATTTTCATACAAACAGCTTGTTTCACTGAAGGGATTAATGGTATTTAAATGAGGGGTGGGGGGGGTTTGCTTCCAATTTGTCTCACTTGCTTTCTGCCTGCTTGCCATCCCAGAAGCATTATGCATTATGGGCTCATTAGAGATCCTACTGTGCCAGGTGCAGCCTGCGTTTGAGAGTGGGAGTAAACGGAAGACCCAGAGAGAATCACCACAGAGCACCGCAGCAGGCGAAGAGAGAGACTGCAGCCCATGCATGGAGCTGTTCAGTGCTGACGCCCCTCGGCATGCTGGGAAGGGGGCTGTCCTGGGGAGAAGTAGGTAGTGAGGGCTCACTGAAGCATTCATCCTCTCCCTTGTTAGCCGAAAAACTGTACTCGTTCATTCAGAAAGATGAGAAAAAGATGAAATTTGGCGCGATCAATAGCTCCTGTCTGGAGAAAAAGAGCTTGATAAATGGTCTTTGAGTCTTTGAGTGTCTCGTGTTCTCAAATCTTCCACGTAGCTGCTCCTTTCCATTACTGCCCGTTCAACATTGCCAGCGAGAGAGAACCATATCTTAAAGATACTTTTCCTCCAGGACAAACGTTGTAATTAAGCTCCCAGGGTGGAATTCTCCCACAATGCCTCAGAGAGAGCTGTCAGAGTGTCTGAGTGGTTGAACTCAGGGCAGGGCAGGTCAATGCAGGCGGTCCCTGCCCTGAACCCTGGGGCCCTGTGTGCTCTCCCCTCTGTCGCTGAACAGGAAGCTGACTGGTAGGTCTGATGACCTGCTTTATTTGCAGCATAGACAAACTTCTCTGAGGGATCATTTGGGCTGGGAAGCAGCGGGCGTCTTTTCATTTAAGTTGTTCCTTCCCTTTGAAACAAGCTGTTCCAGCAGTGTGAGTTCGGCAGCGTTTGTAGCGAGGTGATTCTTCTCTAGACTGTCAGTAAGCGTTCATAATGAATTTCGTGTTTGTTGTGTGAATTTTGAAGCCTCACCCCCCCCCCCCCCCCCTCTTTTTTAACGCTACAGCTCTGGAGTCGAGAGCTTGTTATTTATTTAGCAGCCTGGCCTGGGTGTTTATATCACAGCTATCAGAAAGCCCCCTCTGACAGTCTCAAGGCACACAGACAGAATCGGTCAGCTAAAAACGCTCACATTCTGAACACATTCTCTATAAAATATTTACAAACACAGCGCTGTTTCACGCTGCTTGTAGTTCATATGCATTTTCATGCTCTGTGGTAGGTTGTTTAAGGAAATGTACATTCACGACGATCGTTGCTGTTGATTCAATACATGTATACACTCCAGAAATCATTTCAGATTCATCGCCGTTATGGTATTGCTGAGAGGGTGGGAAGTGTGTGTGTGTGTGTCTGTGTGTGTGTGTGTCTGTCTGTCTGTCTGTCTGTGTGTGTGTGTGTGTGTGTGTGTGTGTGTGTGTGTGTGTGTGTGTGTCTGTGTGTCTGTGTGTGTCTGTGTGTCTGTGTGTCTGTGTGTGTCTGTGTGTGTGTGTGTGTGTGTGTGTGTGTGTGTGTGTGTGTGTGTGTGTGCGTGCACTCATGTGTGTGTGTGTGCGTGTGGGTGTGTGTGTGTGTGTGTGTGTGTGTGTATGTATGTGGAGTGGAGGGGTGAGGGCATTGCAGGTCACATATCTTGTATGGAGCCAGGCCTTCATGATGTAATCCTGAAGAGGCCACACCCGTCCTTTGTGAGGTCATTCTGATGTAATGTTCCACTTAACCTCATTTCCTCTCTTCTCTCTGGCAAAGTAGTATATATTTTTAAAAGAGAACAGAGACCAATAATTTCATTTCCTCTACCAACATGCACCTCTCTTCTAATAGATCTGTGTTCATCCTGCATTTCCAGGTGCACATCGAGGGGCAGTTTTGTAATGGCTTATGGTCTCTCTCTCTCTGTCTGCCTTTTTTTTTTTTTCTTTTGCACACACAGAAAGCATACTGTGGCCACTGCAGTGAAAGGATATGGGGTCTCGGAAGGCAGGGCTACAAGTGTATCAACTGCAAGCTGCTTGTCCATAAGCGTTGTCACAAACTCGTTCCCCTGACCTGCCAAAGGCATATGGTGAGTACTCCAGCCAGAAGTCCCCCATGCGGAAGCATCACAGCGCACGGTCACTCACAGCCTCTGTTAATGAAGAGCATGTAGTCTGTGTGCATATCGTAGGAGAATTCCATTAATCAGTCTGTATTGTTAGAATATAAATATATAATAATAAAGGAGAGGCCACACAAACAAAGCACTGAGAGTCACAGTGCAGCTTAAAGGAACAGCATTGTGCTTTAGGAGCTGAGATCATGTATGGCAGCTCATAATAAAAATGAGATGTGACCAAGCTGTGGTTTATCCAGGACCAAGCAATGCCCAAAGCCCTTATGCATGCATATAGTAATGCATAATGAAAATAATTTGCTAACGAGAGGACAGAAAAACCACAAAAACCCTCAAATGTTAGTGAGGGAGAAAAAAGTAGAAAATTTCCCCCTGGTCCTCTAGTAGCAACCAAATAACATTAGGGATAATAAGTCCATTATCTCTTTCGGTGGATAACAGAATTAATCTTAATCACAAAGAGACTGAGTAACAACAGATGCACACAGTTCATATTATTAACTATAAAAATAAATTACGTGGGCAGAGAAAGCCATTTAGACTCTACTTGTGAAAACACATTTGTAAACACGTTGTTTCTGGGGAAAAAAGTTAGGGATGTTAAAACCTGTCCCCTGTGCTCTCACTAGGAAAACATAGTCACATGGGCATCATGCACTGAGATTCAGGTCCGGAGAAAAGATTTGAAAGACGACTTTCCAGCCAGGCATTATTTGCCTCTGTGTTCCCCCTTAGATGACTCAGTGCCTCTGCATCTCGCCTCCTGGCTGCGAAGGCAAACTGATTATTGTTTTTGAGGTTCCACGGGAACTAGCAGGGCTCGGAAATCTGTTCCCCTGTCAAAATTTCATCTGAAATCCATAATCCGAGAGTGAAAAACCTGGGTGGGGATTGTGTGCTCCGGTGCACAGTACCGTCCCCCGCTCCAAACAACAACCCCCCCCCCACCCCCTCCACCCCCCCGCTCTCCTCCTTGCCTGCTACTCACATCTCCCAGAGCCCCTTTACTGGCGAGTTATCATCGCTTGCTGAGCCTCTCAGAAATCCCAGAATGCATTGCAGGCTGAGTGGGACCCACATTATCCTGAGCTGTCTGAGGGTGCTGCTGGAGTGGAGTGCATCTGTGGGCCCAGCTCTCAGCGCACTGTGTAAAATGGTGTGGCTCCAGGCGTAAACATAAAATGTTGTAAGATGATGCATTAGCCTGGCCTGAGATGGCTAAATGAATCAAGCACATGCTGTAAACGTATGCCAGTCAACAAAGAAGTACCTGACCTGGAAATAAAGGAAACGCAACAAAGAGCACTCTAGTTAAGCATTTTACGTGTCATCTGTGAATCTTTTTTTTTCCCAAGTGAAGAAAGCGTTATAAATATAACCTTCAGCTCGGGTACCTGGAAAAATGAACCAGCAGCACTCAGGGAGAATGACAGGCAGTGGCCTCTAGCCAATCAGCACTCATTAAACATGAACGTCTGCCATTATCTTAGTCAAATGAGGCATTCAGTGCCATTCATCTAGTCTTACCGTTCTGCGTTTGCCGAAGGTTGTCATCAGTAGTCAGAGCATCAGCCTCCCTTTGCAGCTGGTTAATTGATCTGAGATGAAGGCACGCCGGCCGGCATCGATTGCTGTAGGACGCAACAGAACGGGGGGGGGGGGGGGGGGGGGAAGCAAACAATCTGAAACAGCCTTTATATGCAGAGCAGCAGACGTGGACGCTGCCTGCAACACGCCCGCCAGAACCGCTTTGGTTTAGCTGCGCAGGGACATTATTGATTGACAGTCAATGGCGGCGGATTAGCCGTCTTTTGAAGGGCCCATCATTCAGCCTGCATTCAATGGCAGCAGGAGCAGGGGGAGCTGGGATTTCTCTGGCTTTTCTTCCCAAAATCTCAGCCTGTGGGGGTTCTGTGAGGATTGACCACTGACGTTTTAACCGAAGTAGCCTGCCTTTTCAAAAATCACGTGGCTTATATACACTGTATATATAGTAGTGTATAGTTTGTGGTTATAGTATAGTTTACTTGGTATATAGTTTGCTGCATTGCTTGGACTGGATTTTTTTATTAGATTTGTCTGTATTTTTTAAACAAAGCTTTACTTCACAAGTTCACAAGCTCTCCCGTAGGTGCTGGAGTGAATTCCTGGAAACTTCCGTGGCATGCGCTAGACGATGCGGTTGCAGCATCACGGCTGTGTTCTATGACCCTAAAGAATCCATGCTCACTTCTTCAGTTTGGCGCATCTGAATGGGAACGGGCTCATTAACATAACCCCTCCCCCGTGCTCTCCTAGGATCCAGTCATGCCATCACAGGAGCCCCCAGTAGATGAAAAAAATGACGAAGTGGACCTCCCACCGGAAGACACGGATGGAAGTAGGTCTCTCTCCTCTGTTGCGCTGAAGGTCGGCGCTGCAGCACGTTGTCACAGTGCTGCCCCTCACCCAGCTGATGGGCTGCGTGCAGCAGTCAGGTGGCAGGGTGACCTAGTTGGGAGAATCTGTGGGGGATGCTGAAGAAGTGTGTACCGCCATCTAGTGGGCTCCAGTTGCATTGCACATTTGTGATGTGATCACTGAGTGGCATTAGCCAGTAGTGCTGAATAAATAATCATTTGTATGATTATCTCATACAGGACTTGAGTATAACTTAAAGAAGTTTGGTAGCCTGCAGGTTTTTTTTTTTTGAAATATATGTTTGACTGTTAGCACATGTTGAAGAATAGGAGCTATGGATTTTCCTGCTGCCATTTGAAAATGTATGCAATCCTCTCTAGGGAGTTCCTGCGAATCCCTGAGCCCGCAGCGTCCTGATCTTGCCTCTTTGTCTCCTTCAGTGCCATTCCTAGCACACAATCGCAAAGTGGACAAACCCGAGGACGATTCAGAGGTGAGTCTGATCAGTGTGCAGTTTTACCTGTTAATGTAGTTAAGCAGCTCCTGTATGGCTTGTAGGCAGAGTGTCCTCCAGAGAGATTCCACTCTCCCTCCCTCTCTCTGTTCTTCTTTTCATTTCACTTCTTTCAAACTAAATTCATACTCACCAAATTTCAGGTAGTTCATATCTTTCTTCATCTGAATATTACAAATTCATACACTGTATGTATAATGTCTTTGCTAGTGAAACAGAACTGAAATGGCAGGGTAATTTCTCAAATGTCATTTCTGTTTTGGAGATTAGGGATTCACTTTCACAACAAACCTAAAAATGGAGCTGGTATTAACAGTGTATGTGATAAAATAGAAAATATAAATGAAAGGTCTATTTTTTTTTTTTGCATTTGGTGCTTCCATTCCAATGCCCTGGGAAGACCTGTCACCCATTTGTAGAGTTTTTTTTCGTGTTTTTCGCTGGAGGTCTTAGTGCCATGCACAGAGCAGTGCTTCTGCCCCATGGCTCTGTGACCACTCTGAACGTGGAACTCCTTCTCCCTGCTTGCTCTCAGGACATCAAGGCGGTGGTGGATGGGATTGACGGGATCAAGATCTCACAGGGGCTGGGCCTGGGGGACTTCGACCTGATCCGGGTCATCGGACGGGGCAGCTACGCCAAGGTGCTGCTGGTGAGGCTGAAGAAGAACGACCAGATCTACGCCATGAAGGTGGTGAAGAAGGAGCTGGTGCACGATGACGAGGTGAGAGGGAGGGGGGGGAGAGAGAGAAAGAGAGAAAGAGAGAGGGAGGGGGGAAAGAGAGAAAGAGAGATGGAGGGGGAGAGAGAGAGAGAGGTAGGGAGGGAGAGAGGGAAAGAGAGGTGGGGAGAGAGAGAGTGAGAGAGGGAGGGGGAAGAGAAAGAGGGGGAGAGAGAGGGAGGGGAAGGGAGAGGGAGAGAGAGGGAGGAGGAAGAAAAAGAGAGGGAGAGAGATAAAGACAGAGGGAGAGAAAGAGAGAGGGAGGGTGGAAAGAGAGAAAGAGAGGGAGGGGGGAAAGAGAGAAAGAGAGATGGAGGGGGAGAGAGAGAGAGAGAGAGGTAGGGAGGGACAGAGGGAGAGAGGTGGGGAGAGAGAGAGTGAGAGAGGGAGGGGAAGGGAGAGGGAGAGGGAAGAAAAAGAGAGGGAGAGAGATAAAGACAGAGGGAGAGAAAGAGAGAGGGAGGGTGGAAAGAGAGAAGAGAGAAAAAGAGGGAGGGAGAGAGCGAAAGAGAGAATAATATTAGACAGATATATATGTCTAGACACCGGAGACATCAGAAGTATTGTAATGTAAACTATAATGCACTCAGTTTAAAAGAAAAGCATTTGTATTCTAAAAAAAATTCTGTTTAAATATTCCATTCGTAAAAATCAGCATTCGGCTTCTGAGAATCATTTGGATCTCATTGACAACATGTAATACAATGTTCATTGAAGTGCAGTGGTTCATAAAAAGTGAAAAAGTCATTTAGAAGACAGTAGTGAATGTTGTGGCTAGCGCTAACTGCTGAAGTACCTAGAATGAGAAATATAGCCTATTGAGGAAAATGTTATGCATTTATAACTAAATGTCTGGATACCATTTGATAAGACAGGGAAAAGAAAGATGCTTTATGTGCAAAATATCATCTTCTTGAGTCTTACATTAGTTGTAAGGCCAAACAAAGAGATATAACTGTGATTACATTACAGCACATCACACCACACATTACACTGTCTTAAGACTGTAAAAGACAAGTTTAACATGAAGCATGAAAGAGAAAGTAAGTGAATGAGAACTGGCAGAGCTTAAGGTGGTGCATTTTAGTGGCGTTTTCACAACATTCATCAAGTAATTAACATCATATCAGTAATATCAGTATTTTATTTAATAAAGGATTTTATACAATTCAGTGTTTTCTAATACTGTATGTTTTGTTATATGAAGTATGTTAGACATAAATGTCCATTTTATGCATTAATTTGCCTGTCTTCTCCCACTTCTGCTTTGGTCAATGATTGTGACTATCTGCCTCATTAACAAGCATATATTAGGAACCTCTGAAAGCAGATTGTAAGTAGCTAAAGTTAAAAGGGGAAAATGTGGCACATACACGTTTGTCACCTCCACATTACTTTTACTTCCACTAGATGGCGCTGTGTAACTAAGGATTGTGCACCAACAACCTGCTACATGAAAGAATCATTCTACTGTCAGCACTGAAAGGCCTGTTTTGGTTCAAGGAAAGACAGAAAGTCATAAATGTACATTCATTCTTTTTGTGTAGATGAAGGATTTCTTCTTTAAATCAGGTAAATAGGTCAAATAAACTCTTAATAACTTTATGATGTTACCAGTGAAAAGAAAACTCTTCTACTGGTGTTAAATGAACTACTAAACTGTTGACTATATCTCTCCCTATGTATTCTTCTGTATGAGCTCTTCAATGTGATATTATTATACTATTTAGAGGTCAATTCAGTCTATGAGCTTCTATCAATACAAAATATCAGATGGAATATATTTGTGTTATTACTTTCAAACTGGTTGAGGAATAACCAAGCATTGGCTGATATTGTGTGCTTTGCTGCACAAAGTACAGAATATGCATTATGAAGTGAACGACAAAAAGTGTCATAGTTCACAATAGCTACAAATCTGAAACTGCTCCCATGTCTGTGTTAACCTTACGCCAATGCAGTTTGACCCTAGCCAGGTAACAGAAAAGGGACAGTTCATAAGTATAGCATCAGTCCAAGTGTACTGTTTCAGAACAGATACAGATAACAGAGTAAGGAGGTGAGGCCTACAGAACTGAACAGAAAGTGGTGAGTGGTGCTGTTGTCATGGGGGAGGGTAGTTCACTCCATTGTTGGGTGGTTAGAGATAAGAATGAATGGACCCTCGCTGCATTGTCAAGGGGACACATATACATATATCTAGGTATTCAGATATGTAGGGTGTTCGGTCCTCCAGCACCTGGCTGTACCTGTAGCCTGGAGAGCAAAGTGCAGAGAGGGGTGCAGATTCAGAAAGACAGTGAGCTCCCGAGAGCTCCTGATTTCTCCCTCTGTCAGCGCTGGGAACATTTCTCTCCAGGAGAGACACAGGTAGTTTCATCCATTGTCATGGCATGTTGTCACACAGCCAGTATTGCTCTGAGAAGAGACACTGTGGACTGTCTTACATGGACACAGTGGTTAACTGGAAGGCTTTTCAGAGCCTTGGACCCGATATTTGCTTTTCCATGCAACTTGCTTGGCCTTTGGCACCTGGCGGTGTTCTGCTCCAAGGACTACGGAGGCCACGGAAGAGTCCGAAATAATAAGGAAAAACAGCCAAGTCGGACAGATGGGTTCCAGGTCTGCTGTTTTGCTGTGTAACGAGGGAGGACAGGGAAGGCGAATGCAGCGAAACCCGGGCACTTTCCTGACACCGGGTGCTGAAGAAGCACAAACATGTCTCCTATTGTTTCAGGCTTTTTTTTCCCGCCCCTTTACCCCTTTTCCCTTTTTATCTGTCATGATGATGAATAGGGTTTACCAGTCTGGTGTGGAGGCTGGGAGGCTGAATTAATTCTGCCTCTGCCTGCATTAAAGCGGCCTGGCTTTGTTGTCGGGGGGGGGGGGGAGCGCCGTGGCCGAGCGCTTCCCCCCTGCACAGGAAGGAGGCTCTTCCGCGGGGGTGACCCGGAGCCGGGCCCCTTTGTGCGGACGGTCCTTCCGTGCCGCCCGGTGCTCTGAGATATGAAATTGAGCCGTCATAAATCTCGCTCGGAGGCAACCTCCGCAGTCCCTCGATTTAGACCGCGGTCGACTGGTGGCGCTTCCGGAGTCACGTGTGCGCCAAGCACGTCCTCCGCCAGTTAGGATGGAGTAACAATACTGCAGGGAATCTGATTCTGCTACTTTCACTACCGCTAAATACAGCAAACGCCTAGCCTTCTGTTAACATACAGTACAATTTTTATGCTTAATTTTTAATATTTTCCATATTTTAGAACAATAGTAAAGACATCACAACTGTGAAATAACACAAATGGAATTATGAAGTGATCTCGTATTTTAGATTCTTCAAAGCATCCAAAAATAACATTTTTTGTAAAGAAAGGTATACATAGGCATGCAATGTCACTATTTAGTTTTGTCTATAAAACACATTTCAAGCATTTAAGCACAAGTTGTTAGATCTAAATGTCTTTGCATGTTTCCCATTGTCTTAATCAGGTGTGTGCAAACCTTTGACTGGTACTGTATGTACATGTGTAGGGTTATTATTCTAAATCAATGCAGAGCTGTGCAGAGCTCACATGTGGACCAGTTTTGTTCATGAAAGGCAAACACTCGTTTATAACTGTCATTTTGTTGATATTTATTGGCTTTGCTGATGCCGTAGCCTTGAAGGGATGGATGAGTTCTCAGCACTGCCACGCTCAGGGATGCAGCTAAGCTGTCTGGAGCAGAGCTTAAACCTGTGACCCACTGGCCCTGGCTGGTCCTGCCGGGTGCTGACCTTTTTTTCGGAAACATTTGTAAGGGTCTCCGCTGTCAGCTTGCAGCATATGTGCTGAAGTGCCACGGTACCATGGTGGGCTTCACACATAAGCATGACACATCGGCCTCTGTTTGGCACGGGCATGCCCTGACACTGCGCTCTCATTGGTTAACCCTGTGGAGGCTGGCAGGGCTGTAGGTGAGGGGGGGCTTGGGTCAGCTCTCTGCTGCTGTCAGTATGACCGGGGACTGGCAGGTGTGGGGCACGGGGGCGGGCAAGGAGTGTGCCCACACGTGCGGGTGCGCAGACACACACACACAAACACGCATACACACACACACACACACATGCGCGCACACACACACACACACACACACACACATACAGACACACACACACACGCACATGCACACACACAGTCGGCTCATCGCACATGCCTCGCTAAACTCCACATGAAAGACTGTGGGCTGAAGGCACACGTGACCAAAGGAGAGAGAGCTGGGATGAGACGCAACCCCCTCCCGCCCACATACGAACCCCCACCCTCAGGGCCTGGTGTGGCGGTTCTTATGTGGGCGGGAGGACAAGAGCTGCTGCTGCATTAAAGAAGAGACCGATCCAAGAATTTCCCCCATATTTAATAGAATGCGCTGTATTTTACTGACAGCCGTTTCCTCCTGCACGCCGGCTCTTCTGTGTGCGGCTGATGGTTAGAAATGTTTTTTTTCCCCTCAGACCTCACTTTTGTTGTGTCTAGAATCAAATGGCCTTTAAACCAAAAAAAAAATAGTAATCAGTGGAGAGTTAATTAAAGGCAAGGCTGTTTTAAACCCATTATATTAATGGAAACCTTGATAAGAGGTGCCAACAGTGATCAATTGCTTTACCAGGCAAGGGAACAAGGTCAGGTCAGCGTTAAAAAAAAAAAAAAAAAAAAATCCAACAGCTGCCTTCCTCCGTGATTCCGAGCGCAACCGTTCATTTTGGTAATCTGCTTTCCGTTGGCTCTTGGGCAGGAAATTAAATTGTGCTGATTTATAAAGCTGGTCAATGTGTCCTGCTGTGTCTGGGTCCCGTTAGGACAATGTAAAGAAATGTATCAAGAGATATGCAAGTGTGTGTGTGTGTGTGTGTGGGGTGGGGGCGGAGGCGCTGATGGGGACGATATCCTTACTGCATGTCACATCTGGCAAAACATGTCAAACCATAAACGAGCAAAACAAATAATTATATTCACATTGAAAACAGCAAAAAAAAAAAAAAAAAATCTGTCAGCAGTTTTTTTTCTGTCTCGGATGTTAGGCCTGACTGTTTGTTCATCATGTATTTTTTTGTGTGTGTCTCTCTTCTTCCTCCACAAATCTGTTCTCAGAAGAGTAAAGCAAAGGTGCCTGTTCTTAAGTAGAGCTCTCTTAGTCTAATGTGTGTGTGGTGCTGCTCATCGGTAGGCGCTGATGTTCAGGCATCTTTCCCTCCCAAATCTCCGAACCGTAGGTGCGAGCGTGCGGGGGAGTTCTGTCTGAATGCCGTAGCTTGTGGCTTATGTGTTTCTTTGTGGCGTGCCATCAGAAGAGGAGCTTAGTGTTTTGTTGTTCTTCCCCCCCCTCCTGTCCCTTCTGTGTAAATGAAGGCAGACTGCCGCAGCTAAATGGGCCAACGGGATGTTGACACGAAAGTGGGAGATGAGATGCGGATTTGGGCGTTATGGCGAGAGAAAAAAAGAAAAAAAAAAAAAAAACGTGGGGCCCGACCTGCTGTTTAAGAGCAGACCGCGGCCACTCTGCATTGCAGAATTACATTATTCATTTGCCCCGCAGATGCCCTTATCCGGGGCGACTGTGCGCGCATGCATTCATATCTTATGCATTCTGTAACCCATTTCTACAGATGGGTTTTAACCTGGAGCAACCGAGGTAAAACAACCTGCTCCAGGGTTCACCGCTCGCTTAAGGGTACAACAGCGGTGCCCCAGTGATATTCAGCCCCCTCTCATTTTGAGTCTGTTTTTTACTATGAAATCCACCTTACTTCCCCATGTCTGTCTTTTTCCTTCTCCCCAATTCTCGTCTTCAGCATTCATGTCACCCATTTTCCCATAAGGCAAAATCGTTGCATTTTCTGTGATTCCTGTCATTATGATTCTGGTGTTTGTACAGATTGGTAGGTCTAGGCGGAATCTTGTACCAAAGAGCCTAACAGCTCTGGTCGAGATGACAACATCCATTGCTGTTTTTTTTCTTTTTGTCAAGTTCTCTTTCTCTTTCTCTCTCTCTCAAGGATATCGACTGGGTCCAGACGGAAAAGCACGTGTTTGAACAAGCATCGAACAACCCCTTCTTGGTTGGCCTTCACTCTTGTTTCCAAACCGAGAGTCGGTAAGACGATCCGCTGTTGCTCAAATTTGGACTTAGGCATTTTAAAAGGTAGCTTGCATTCTTTTGTTACCTCAGAGAATGGACTCCTCACCATTGAATTTGAGTTATTGACATGCTTTAAAACTTTTCTCAAAAAATATGATGAAATATTAATATTAATCTCTTTATTTTGGGGTGCACAGAGGTTGTCAAAATTCAGCCTTACATTCAACTCAATAGCGGGTGTGTACGTTGATGCGTAAGACGGGTTTCTAAGGGAATCGTATACACAGAGAAACAATACGGCATTAAACATAAGCATAGTGCTCTCTCCACCTCTTCAGGACTGGCACACTTTTGAATGAAAGTCTCTGTAAAGCTGCACCAAAAAAAAAACAATCATGAAGTCGAATCAGAAGTCCTTCCAGACATTTCCAACACCTCCCCTCTCTACAGTGCGCTGCCTAAACCTCACCACCTCTGCTAGGTGTGATGAGACAGCAGGAGTAATCAGACAGGTCCCCTGTCAGAGGGCTGATTTCCCCGCAAAGCTGGCCCACGGAGATCAGTTAGAGGGCAGGAACGGCATGAAACTCCGTAATTCGTTTGGGCCGCAAGCCACCACATGTCTCTACCTGACCTGATCACCTGTGGAGAGACGGGCCTCGGGGGTGGGGGGTGGGGCGGGGGTGTGGGGTGTGTGTGTGTGTGTGTGTGGGGGGGGGGGTGTTGCGGTGGGGGATTAGATTACCGTGTGAGAGCGGTGAGAGCAGGTTCCAGCTCGCTCCTGTCGAGGGGGCTGATCCGACCATTAATGAAAAATGTACTGTTTATCGTTGGGAATTAGAGAGTCCCATCAGAGCCCTGAGAGAGCGGCAGGAACCTGAGCCCCTGGTGCTGCTGCTGCCTGTCAGTGCTTGTGGCAGAAGCGCCTCTCTCCCAGCACCAGGCCTCTCAGCCACCTTGTTTGTGATCCTCCTTAAATGAAACCAACCTTTGTTCTGTTTAGATCTTTTCATTATTTCAGCTATAAAATCTGTTGTGAGGATTACACACTGAAAATTATGCTTGCATATCTTTTTCAAGTGTTTTCTCTGTGCTGTTGTTATACTTACTATCAAGGTCTTTGTCTTAGCTGTATATATGCAATGTATGATTATTAGTTTATATCAGTTTGATATATTTGTGTATGGAGTTTGGGTGCAAAAATCCTGTTTCTCTGGAAGAACTCCAGACTAACACCAGCCCCAAATCATTTATTTGCCCACAACTCCCAAGCTAAGTGAAAGGAAAATATATGACTGCGATTAGGAATTGATTTTTGAGTTAAATTCTCTCTTCTTACAGCTACACCCTTCTCTGTTAAAGCTAATTGTGCCTTTTTTTTTTTTTTACGAAAGAACTTGGCGGTTTAATTAATTGTGTTGCCTGAAGAAAGAGAATCTATTTCAATTTGAGCATGTTGGTGACAGTGATGCTGATGGTACTGTGGGAAACCTTGTAGGATTGTTTGGGCGCATGGAAGAGCGGTGTCACAAGGGGGTAGTCATGAACCTCTTGCAGCACTGCCGTTTCGGCGCCGGCCTCTGTCCCTCATTGCTGTTTGCTTCCCGCCCTGTTTCAGATTGTTCTTGGTGATTGAGTACGTGAATGGCGGTGACTTGATGTTCCACATGCAGCGACAACGGAAGCTTCCGGAGGAACACGCACGGTAAACGGCCTTTAATTCCGAGCTGGATGCGGGGGAGCCATAGATCAGACGCAGAGCGAAAAAAGGATCCAGCCGACTGGGGGCTTCCATCAGGAAACGCTCTTGTTAACTGGAAGGAGACTGATTTTTTTTTTTATTTTGGGGAAGGAAACTATTAGTGAGTGCAGGGCTCGCTGCGTGAATGTCTGATATTCCCTGTGTTCAGAGTAAAAGACAACCCCGCTGGTGGCACGCTGACTAGCGCTATGTTTGAGATTAAGTATAACTAGGGTGACCATACGTCCTCTTTTTCCCGGACATGTCCTCTTTTTGGGACGCATTTTTTAGGTCCCAAAAAGAGGACATGTCCGGGAAAAAGAGGACGTATGGTCACCCCAGTATAACATCGCATGCAGTTAGCATCTGACTTGCGCTCGCAGATCGGGAAGGTGTATCACAGCGCAGGCAAAGACGCTGGTAAAACCCAGGAGGGTAAACGTTAAACTCTCAGCTTCAGAGCAGTCGCACACTGTCATGCAGAGAGCGTAATGTCCCCCACACCATGTGATGTCCTGCTATTTGCCGTTTCAATCACGGTGTAATAAACAAGGACTAAGCCCAGGGTGGCGGGCAGAGCTGGGAGTTGGGTGATCTGTATTCCAGTGGTGATGTGAGTGTATGTAAAGCAGCATGTTAATCACAGATAATGATCTCACATATTCATGAACCGCTCACAAAGGTCCCACAAGCACTTTCTGCTGTGTAGCAATCGCACTGACAGAGAGCAGGTGCTGCCAGGCCAGAGACGGCATTCCAAGCAGAAAATGTTAATATCTCTTTTTTATATATATATTTTTTTTAAAAAGATTTATTTAGTTACTTTACTTTTGCTTGCAATCAGATGATCTCAATAGTTCATTCATGAACACTAAAGACAGTGATTAAGTTATATTTGAGTTATAAAAGTTCTAACCCAGAGCTGAAAAGTAGCATGCCAAAACCAGTCACATTTCTGTAATTATTGCATATAAAACTGTCTCTCTTGTACTGGGGCTCTTACAAAAAAAACCGAGGGACATTTAGCAACATTTGGTAAGGATTTCAGTGACAGCATAAGGCAACACAGTGCAAAGTTATCTCCATCCACAAGGTGGTGTCATTAGGGCTGAACCAGAATGTTCTCTGTTCCTGAAGGAAGTCTAGGATATGACCTCATGCTTTGTTTTGATTTTTGACTTTCAGATTTTATGCTGCCGAAATTTGTATCGCGCTGAACTTTCTCCATGAGAAGGGCATCATCTACAGAGATCTAAAACTGGACAACGTTCTCCTGGACCACGAGGGACACATCAAACTGACTGATTATGGGATGTGCAAGGTGAAATGCTCTCTCTGTTGAGTGCTGTTTTTTAATGTACATATATGTATAGTGTATAAGATGGTGCTGTCCTACATGTATGAACATGCCACCTGTATGTCCATACGAGTCAGCAGACCATGTAAGTCACCAGTCAGCAGACGGTCATTGAAAGTGAATGGAAATGCATTGGTGTCTGTGTCGCAGGAGGGGATCAGACCTGGAGACACCACCAGCACTTTCTGTGGGACTCCGAACTACATCGCCCCCGAGATCCTGCGTGGCGAAGACTATGGTGCGTGTGCGCAGGAACCGGGAAGCGTGCGGAGGGGGCGGGTGGGGGGTCGCGCTCGGGGTGACTGACCTGCCATTCGTCTCCCTCGCTCTCCTGTCTCCCAGGGTTCAGTGTGGACTGGTGGGCCCTGGGGGTGCTAATGTTTGAGATGATGGCTGGGAGGTCCCCCTTCGACATCATCACCGACAATCCCGACATGAACACAGAGGAGTATCTTTTCCAAGGTGAGCCTCCTTTCAGGGGAAACTGAGGGCAGGAATGCAGTATGCACAATGTTGTAGGTTTGAGGCCCAGACAGACTGCACTGTTGTGCCCTTGGGCCCTAATCCGATTTTTCCTCATTTAGCACTCGGCTGTATAAATGGACAGTATTCAAAATGTAAGCGATAGTAGTCACACTCGACAGGGAACGCCCGTCTCGGCTAATAAGTGGCGTAAGAATTGACGTCATCGGCGTGGATTGCAGCGTCCCGGCTTTGATCTGCTTGTGTAAACCCTCAGTAAGAGAATGTCCCTGCGTGTGTGACAGCCTGCCAGGTTGCCCTGACATTCCTCCACGCTCCCCCCATGTCCATCTGGACAGGCCGTGTCTGACGTTCATCGTGTCCAACACGGGACATGCAAGTGTCAGCTGCGGCTCTGGCCGCTTTCTCACACACACACACACACACACACACACACACACACACCACCGGCCGCGAGCAGCATGCTCCTGGATCCCACCCCAAAACGCAGAACAAACCCTCTCTGCGGGAGCTGCCCGGCCATATGCTGCAGTGCCGTCCCGGGCCATCACCACCCCCCACCCCCTCCCCATATCCACGCCCCCCTCCCCCAATGAGCCCGGGCCCCCAGGCAGATGCTGCCGCAGTCACCAGCGCCGGCTTGGGTCGTGTCCAGGTTCCGAGGGCCAGAATCAAAGAGCCGGCAGACCGCGCTTGATAAGCAAGAGAGACAAATCCATTTAAGATTTCATCGGGAAAAAAAGCAAGGGCATTTAGGAATGAGCAGCTCCAAAACACGCCGTTAAGTGGCTGTCCAGAAGGGACGAAACATAACGGGCTTTTAATCTGGACCACATCCTCAAATCACGCAAACATTTCTTTTGTCCGTCTCTCTGTTTAAAATAACAAAAAAAGGTGGAAATTAAAAAGTTGTGCAGGTCTGTTCTGTGTTCTGTGACTTTGCTAGGCATGATTGTGAAAGGATTGTGTGCATTCCCCGCGATTGTGTGCTCGTGCCGGTTCTGTATGAGAGAAAAGAAGGAGGTCAGGATGAGATGCATTGTTTTGATTATGGCACACTCGCGCACTTTGTTTGCGGGGAGGTTTCAAGGCTGCGCGCACAGACTCTTGCAATTACACGCAGAGAAATGAAGCCTTTCTCTCTCTGCCCCCCACGCGCGGCCTACGATGGGCCTGCCGGGCCCGGATGTTGAATCACGCTTTGTTTGCCTCCCCATAATTGTTATCCTGTCTTCTTTTTTCTTCTCTCCTTATTCCACCCAGTTATTCTAGAAAAGCCCATTCGCATTCCAAGGTCTCTGTCCGTGAAGGCCGCCAGCGTTCTGAAGGGCTTTTTAAACAAGGTGGGTGAGCCTGCACCGCAGCTAGCGCTACTGACAAACGGCGCAGGGAATTATGGGAAACCGAAAAGCCCTTTGCGACTGAGCCGCACTGCTGAGAGACAGCGTGGCGTGGCGATCAGATAAAGCGGGGGGGAAATTCCAAACCTGCATAGTTATCTGTGGGCATATCTGAACAACAGCCTGATGAATCAGTTGAGCGAGCAAACGCCGGAGTGGCGTTAATTGGATAAACTTGCAAATAAAACGAAACGGAAGTCGTAGCTCTCGCTGGCTCTGGTCTGAAATTACTGTACAGCAATGAAAACATATCTCGCCAGACGATGATGTGTGAAAATTATTATTGCTGCAGCTGCATATGTGCTGTGAATGATATTCATTTTTTATGATACTGCTTTAATGAATGAATGCAGTGTTAAATTGATGTTTTAATGCAAACGTCACCGTTATAATTGCACTTGAGGAGAGGCAAATCAGGTGAAATCAGGTTAGCTGAGGATTTCTATCTGCGGATTTCCTTTTCATTTTCTGAGGCTTGTCCCATCCGCTGTCTCAGTCACCGCTTCTCTTGACAGGACCCGAAAGAGAGGCTGGGTTGCCAGGTGCAGACGGGGTTCACAGACATCAAGTCTCACACGTTTTTCCGCAGCATAGACTGGGACCAGGTAAGGCACTGATCCGTGAGCGGATCTGATGAATAATACACAGGCCCACAGAGTCACACCGGAGGATGCTGTCATCTTTTCTCATGGTCCTCCAAGCGAGGAGTCAGAAGGCTTTGATTCCCGGTAAGCTTGGAGCCGTTCTCCTGGTGCATGTTGGGAGTATTGTGGAATGACATCAATGGCTTTCGGATCTTTTATGTGGGGATGCATGGCCAGCCACCCTTCCCTACTCGCCAGAGGTGTGCTGGATTGACGTCTAATTTGTGTTTTCTTTGGGCCGACCAATGGAATATGTTTTCCTATTTGTTGGCGGACTGATTAATAGTAACTTGTGTTTAATGGTGCCCTTTTGGTAAGTGTGACACTGCCACTGCTGTGGTACATATTATTCTCTTTGTGAGGTAAAACTCTCTAAAATGGGCACTGTACCCACCTGCGTCAAATATGATTTATGCATTCAAAAAAATCCTTTACTGTATTCCATGTGCTGGATCCCTTTTATTCAATTATATTCTGATATTATGTACATCAGTCAACGCGCTCAAGTACTGCAGGCGTCTTTACCTGTTCCAAGTTCTTATGTAGTTGGTAAGAAAGAGAGTCCAACTAGTTCATCCAGTTGATCCGGCTCCTGCTGGCCATGTGTAACTCGGGCAGGAGTGTGGGGGAGCATTCAATCTAGCTTATGTGGTGCTTTGTACTTATATAATCATCAAAGCTTTATTAAGGACACATATACGGTCCATAGCACAGAAAACAACAATAAAACAAACAAAAAACAAACAAATACAAAGAGGAAAAAAAAACAGACAAAATATCATATATTTGCACGTAGACTAAAACTCCAATGATTCCACATACTAGAGAAGAACCTGACAGAACTTAGTGCAGGGTTCGTCAGTGTTGAGATTGTGCTGTTTACAGAGTCTGATAACCTACACATACATCTGTACATGCACAGCAGAGCAGGTAAGCACAAAAAAAGAATGGATTTTTTAAAGTCACAGGTTTTTTTGTAAATGTAACTGCCTCTCAAAGTAGTCGGAGTACTGTAATTTTTGTAAAGGTTAGGTCCCCAAACCCTCTAGATCTATCTGTCTAACTATTTATCTATCTATCTACTTGTCTGTCTGTCTATCTATGGATAGATGGATAGATACATACAGACAACTAACAATCTTAGAATAAGAGACATTATATCAGTCAGAAAGTTGAATAATATTCTGTGGAAATTATGGACAGACCTGCATCTGATCAAAGACGGAAACTGAAGCATTATTTCAGTCATGACGTGTTTTGGTTGGGACGCTCCTGGTAACTGTAATCGAGAATTATTGTTTGTGTTTTTCCACAGTGCATAAATCACACAGAGAAAAAAAAAAACAAAAGGCAGTATAACCAAAGTTTTAAAAGCAGAGAGCAGGAAACCTGCAACAGTGAAATGAACAAGGTGTAGGATTAAAGCTAGACTTGACTTTGAAATCGACTGTGTAGAAAAATGAAGACTTGTCAAGGACGTGAAGATCGGAGGGCAGAAATAACAGGCATCAGGATTTAATGGAATGCCGTTATATTTTAGAGAGCTTAGGATGCTTAACTGATGCAAGCGCGCAGCAGACCGCTAGCTCTGGGATGTTGTTGTTGAGATACCCAGTTTATTGTTTTCATATATGTCACATGTTCAGAAAATGAAATATGGTATTGTTGATGTTCACAATGTCAAATATTTACGACCTGCCAGTCAGGCTTATCTGTGTTGACTGGCAAACCGAGGCAGTGGGAGTCTAGCTCTCTCTCTGACAGCAGGAGGGTGGAGAATGACTCACCAGCATCTAAATGTAACGTGGTGTTAGGGAAGAGATAGCATTTAATAATTCAGAACGATGTGTTTTTTTTTTTTTTTTCCTGAACGCACCATCTTTGTGCAGATCAACGAGTATGAAACATTCTGAACAACCAAGGTAC